>NC_054380.1:38261406-38263906 GCF_017654675.1 Xenopus laevis
TCGTTCAATCAACTCGTCAACCCTTGGCATAGGGTAAGCATCAAACTTTGAGACTTCATTTACCTTCCTGAAGTCATTGCAAAATCGTATAGACCCATCTGGTTTAGGAACAAGCACAATGGGACTATTCCACTCACTTACAGACTTCTCAATTACCCCAAATCCAGCATCCTCTGCACTTCCTCGTCGACTGCCTGTCTACGGGCCTCTGGGATCCGATAGGGCTTAAGGCGGGCCCGAACCTGAGGATCAGTAATGACATCATGTTTTATCAAATTTGTACAACCTGGTATGTCAGAAAACACCTCAGTGTTTCTTTGCAGAAACTCCCTGACTTCTTGCTTTTGTGGCTCTGACAAGGTTTCAGCTATTTTCACCTTTTGTATACCGTCCTGGGTAGGAGGAAGGGGTTGAATTATAGCCGTGAGGACTTCTCTGTCCTTCCAGGGTTTTATTAAGTTTACGTGGTAAAGCTGTTCTTTCTTCCTTTTATTTGGTTGGTAAACTTTATAGTTCACCTCACCTATTTTCTCGATTATTTCATACGGGCCCTGCCACTTAGCCAGGAACTTGCTCTCAACTGTTGGGACAAGAACCAATACTCGGTCCCCAGGGTTGAAAGTTCGAACCTTAGCTGAACGGTTGTAAACCCGACTCTGGGCCTTCTGTGCTTGCTGCATGTGTTCCCTGACTATGGGCATGACTGCAGCAATTCTATCCTGCATGAGGGTAACATGTTCCACCACACTCTTATGGGGTGTTACCTCTTGCTCCCAGGTCTCTTTTGCTACATCCAAGAGACCCTGGGATGACGACCATACAATAGCTCAAAGGGCGAAAAACCTGTGGATGACTGGGGCACCTCTCTAATGGCGAACATAAGGTATGGCAGGAGACAGTCCCAATCCCTCCCATCCTTATCTACCACCTTCTTTAACATGTTTTTCAGGGTTTTGTTAAAGCGCTCTACCAACCCATCAGTCTGGGGGTGATAAACAGAAGTTCTTAACTGTTTAATTTTCAAGAGCTTACATAGTTCCTTCATAACCCGAGACATAAAGGGTGTACCCTGGTCTGTGAGGACTTCTTTAGGAATGCCAGTGCGGGTAAACATATAGAACAGCTCTTTAGCAATATTTTTGGAGGCTGTGTTTCTTAAAGGGACTGCCTCAGGATACCGCGTAGCATAATCCATAATTACGAGAATATACTGATGGCCCCGAGCTGACTTAACCAGTGGCCCTACCAAGTCCATTGCAATTCTTTCAAATGGGACCTCAATGATAGGCAATGGCACTAGAGGGCTACGGAAGTGAGGTACCGGGGCAGACAGTTGGCATTCTGGGCAAGAGTCACAATACCCCTTCACCTCCGCAAATATACCGGGCCAATAAAACCTTTGTAAAATTCGCTGTTGGGTTTTCTCCTGACGTAGGTGACCACCCAGGGGGTGAGTGTGGGCCAGGTCCAAGACCATTCGCCTATAGGGCTGGGGCACTAACAACTGCTCTACCACCCCCCTTGGACTTTGTCAACCCGATACAGTAAATCTTGACTGACAGAAAAATGAGGGAATACACTCTCAGCCCCAGGTTCCTGAGGTTCACCATTAATTACCTTAACATTTTCCCAGGCCCTATTCAGGGTAGGGTCCCTCATTTGGGCTGTTCCAAAGTTAACCCGAGAGACCTCCAAGTCTGGCATATCGGATGCTTCGGAGGGCTCCAAGGGCAACTCTGTTTCACCTGCTAGTACCTCTAGGGGAAAATTATCTGCTTCAAGCATGGTCTCCCCTTCAGTTACTACCTCTGAGTTAGGTTTACAAACCCCTGGTGCATCCTTAGGAATGCCTTTCTCAGACCCCTGTGGAGAACCTTCCTTTCCCCAGAGCTTCCAAAAGAGGGGAAAGTCTCGTCCCAAAATTACACTATGCATCAAAACAGAGGAAACACCCACTTCATGACATGCAGTACCAGTAACAGTTTCAAATGTCACTATAGCAGTGGGATAACTTTTACAGTCTCCATGAATACAGAGCACCCCAAGATTACGTTCATTAACTTGGTCTGGGCTTACCAAACTGGCGTGTACCATTGTGACTAAGCTCCCGGAATCCAACAGAGCTTGAACAGACTTTCCACCCACCTTTACCACCGCCATATGCAAGTCAGTGTCTGCGGTGCACGCAGGGTGAGCAAACAACGACACCTGTTGAGCCGAGTGACAATCCATGGGCTCTGCAGGTAGTGGGCACCTGGCAGCAACATGACCCCACTCATTACATCGCCAGCATTGCACTTGGCCTTGACCCTTGGTTGGAGGGGACAGCTGAGTTTTTTCAGCTCCTTTAGACCATTCTATAGCCTTTTGGTCAGCCCCAGTATCCTGAGGCAACGAATCACTGGCTTTTCCTGGGGACCTTGCAGATGGA
The DNA here is from genome assembly GCF_017654675.1 of Xenopus laevis. Taxonomy (NCBI): domain Eukaryota; kingdom Metazoa; phylum Chordata; class Amphibia; order Anura; family Pipidae; genus Xenopus; species Xenopus laevis. Next base: position 38,263,838 of record NC_054380.1, read on the forward strand.
TGTTTTGTGGCTGGCTTGCGGTGTTGTGGAAACGATCCTAAGTTGTCCTCAGCGGCAATATAACGTTCC